>NW_017264198.1:1239185-1264358 GCF_001619985.1 Xylona heveae TC161 | reverse complement strand
CCCCCCCCCCTTCCCACGGGCGAGATTCGACGGTTGCATCCACCTTGTCAACCGTATATTTTTAAATCCCTTGTGCCGTCTACTATTCAAATATACGAGGCACACTCTTCCGCACGATTCCTGAGGTATTTTTCATTTTCATATTTTCCAGGCCTCTACGCAAAGCCGCAAAGCCGCAAAGCAGGCAGGAAAGAACATAAATCTGTAAGATATATTATTACTACTACTACTACTACTACTACTACTACTACTACTACTACGACTACTCTAAAAGGGATTTAAAAGTGTGTAAAAATTACTTGGGATTTATCTACACTGTAGCTAGCTAGTAGGTAGTATACCCTGGCCCAGACCCTGACCCTGAGCTCAGAGTCAGAGCTACGTCTGTGAACATTGCATATGACATGCGGTATACCTGCATATCGGATAATTGGAAAGATTGGGAGATTACTGAGAGAAGAAAAAGCCCGTCGTTTTGAGAAATAAACAGGCCAACAAGGACAATAACAGCAAGAAGAGGAAGAAGAGAAGAAGGAGGAGAAGAAGAAGAGGAAGAAGAATCACCCTTCAAAACAACATAATCACCATTCCATAGACATTGAGCAAGAAGAGAAAAAAGTAATCGAAGAAGATAGGGAGGAAAAGAAAGGAAAAAACGGAAAAAAGAAGGATAAGAAAAAATATACATGGAATTGAAGAAGTGAAAGTTAAAATGGGATCCGGAAAAGAAGAAAAGATAAAAGAAGAGGAGAAGGCAAAATTGGGAAAGTAGTCAAAGAAAAGAGAATGTAAAAAAGAAACAGAGAGTAAAAAGAAAAAGAAAAGGGTAATAGAAAGAAACAGACAGAGAACTAAAAGAAAAGGAGACTAGAAGAAACAGAAAGTTTAAATAAAAGAGGGAAAATCCTTTAAAAAGAACAAAACTGAGTAATACTAATACATTGGCCGGCCACCGTCGTCCCACCTGGAGCTTGATCGAGTCTCACTAGGCGCAGGGGTTGGAGTGCCTGTGCCCCTGCCCGTTCCGGGAGAACCAAGCGTAATGTTTCCCTCACTCTCATCACCAACGAGGAACGATCCTGAGCCCGAATTATACTCGAACCCGGCCGGGGGTGGGCTGCCGGGACCCACGCTGTACCGGCCGCTTTCTCTACGTTTTGCCGAGTTTGCCCAGGCATCTTCAATGGCGCCAACGCTGCCAATCCATTCCCAGACACGACCGACGTCGCCACCGCGGCCTTCACGCACAGTCGCGCGGACATTGGCATTCATTTCGACCACGGGCTTGACGCGGCGCCAGAGGTTTTCTCTCCGAGTAGCGGAGAATTCGTCGCGCAAGACATCGTCGCGGAGCTGGCTGACGCTGATCCAGGGTTCGGGGGCCGCGCGGGGGTCTTGGGCGTGTAAAGCGGCCTGAGTGGCGAGACGGTTGAGTGTGAGGGCAACGAGTTGCGGGACGCGGGCGTTGGCGTGGCGATGGGAGTGGAAGCGGCGCCGGATGAATAGGAGCAGGGAGGCGACGAGGATTAGTCCAGCAAGCTGGATTCGATAGCGTGCCAGCGCGAGGCGCGTGGATCGTCGGAGGGCGCAGGAGAGGGAGAGTCGGGCGAGGGAGGTGGATGTGAGTGTGAGACGACCGGACTGTCTGTGGGCGCGAGATGGAGTCTGATTAGTTTGTGAGAATGGGGCACAGTTAGAGATTGTGGTTTGGATAAATAGGTGCTTGAGGCCTGCTGGTAAATAGTGGAGGAAGATTGAGGAGCAGAGGGGGGTTTTCAGGAAGGAGACAAAATGCGAATGGGGTGGATTAAAAAAACTTACCCGTCAAGGCCGCTGAGGACTTCATCTCTCGAGGTGATTTCGCCAAGGGCCGCGGACCATAAATCTTCGAATTCAGACTGGCTGAGGCCTCGTCGGCGCTTCTTGCCCACTTCTTGCTTGAGTTCCTGCTCGTCAATCTCCACGGCGGGTAGCTCTTTGCCCTTGGTGTCCTTGAGATCTCCACACTCCCACTTTGCTCGTCGCTCGCGAAGCTCCTCTACCGCTCGGTCTGCCACAGCCTTGACGCGGCGCGCTTTCTCTCCGTCGGGTTCGCAGGTCGGTGGCAAGGGAACAAGACCGCCGAAGGAGAGTGGATGTGATTTGTAGACAAAGTCGGGCTCGCATTGGGTCTCTAGTTGCGAGTAGCAGTACGCATGCGGCGGACAGGGTTCGCATTGAGGTTCCAAGAAGTTTGCCCAGTCGGGAATGTTAACGTTGGTTGGAATGGAAGGATCTCGTCCAATGCCGCAGTATCCGATGTCGAGCTTCTCTCTCCGCCACCAACCTGCATAACCACCGGCGAGAGCTAAGAGAATCACCCAGGGTGCGGATTTGCTTATGCCTCCCTTTCGCTTAGGCTTCTTTCTTCGGGGAGGCAGAATATCAGCTTCTCCGTTCTTTGCGCGCGCTCTCACCAGCTCAAGCTGCTCCTCGGGGGTGAACTCTTCGCCCGTCTCCACGCCTTCGTCATCCACTGCGAGCTCTTCTTCTTCCTCCTGTTTCCTGCCCCGCAACCGAGATACTGGAACATCAAAAGTCCTTGAACTTGGCGCGGCAAAGCCGTCCCGCTGCTCAATATTTCGATTGGGTGAAAGGTGGCCAGTGCGCCGTCTCGAGACGCTGCTCTTTCTCCGCGAGCTGGATTTGGCAGCGCCAACACTCTTGCGGCTCTTTCGCGCACTAACAGGTTCGTATACCGGCGAACTTCCACTCTGAAATGGGTTATCGTCTGTAAAGACATCGGCTTCAGCCCTGTGACCGTGCCAGCCTTGTTCGGGTGACTCCTGCTTGACAACGGGTGTGGCGGTGCTTTTTCTTGAGCGACGAGCGACAGGTCGTTGAAGCTCCGGATCTGTGGCGTTCTCGGTGTCAGAAGCTCTAGAATGCTTCGTAGACTTGCGCCGTGACACTATCGACGCGGCGGCTGGCGTCCGTGTGGCCGCTGGCGTATCGAACTCCTCCTCAGCCGCAACCTTGCCACTCTTTCTACCGCGTCGTCGGGGGGTTACTGGAGGGGCCCGCGTCGGCACTATTTCCTCTTCATCGTCATCTCCTGCAAGCGAGCCCTCTTGGCTTGAGGGCATGTCAGTAATGCCTCTGCTGCTCCGCTTTGTTCGGGCGCGCGCGGCAAGGAGCCGCTCTGCCTCCGGAACGACATGATCCTCGAACAGCTCGATGAGCTGAGCTTTCTTGGCCGCCGAAGGATAGGGCACGTCATGCGCTACAAGAATCGCGCGAAGTCGGGGGACGGTCAGGGATGCGGGATCAAAATTAGGTGACAAGTACTCGAGCTCGTCATCGTTTATTGACGCCATGATCGGACAAAGCGAGATCCCCGGATATCTCGGAGTTTGTGATAATGTGAGGTAAAGAGTTGATAGAGTCAAAATTACAATAAGAAAAGGTAAGCGACTGGATCAGTCTTATATGTAGAGTGCTCTGGCGAGAGGAGCGTTGATGAAGCTTGAGTGATGGAAGAAAATCAGACGGAAATTCTTCTAGTGACCAAGGTTAGATAGCTTCAAGGCAACAACAGGAGCGGATGTCAACATGGCAACCGGGGGGTGGAAGGGCGAAGAGTGGGACTGTCTATCCTTACGTAATGGCTTCTTTCACTTGTGCCAGTTTGGTTCAACTAGATCACCGTATCTTGAGGACGGCCAGAGAGAGAGAAATTCACCTCTACAAATGGTCAAAGAGCAGTCCTTGTCTCTTTTCATCCCATCCAACAATCTATCCCGGGCTCGAACCTCTTGCTCCTCTTTGTTTTGAGAAGGAGAGCCGTTCATTTAATTTGTGTGTTCTCAAGAGATAACTGATTTCATTGAATCCACTCCTCTTCACCTCCTGTGCTATCTCTCGCTCACTAGATCACCATGCCTGCGCCGCCCAAGCAGAGAAAGATTGCTATCGTCGGCAGCCGTTCAGTGGGTACGTCATTGTCCAGGGGTCGCCCTCATTCTGACTGCGTCCTTCACTCACTCATGCTTCTGTCTTATCGGACTGCATGAAGAGGGGGTTTAATTCAAGATATCAATGGCTCACGGGCATCTGCAGGAAAATCATCCCTGACGGTGCAATTCGTGGATGGTCACTTTGTTGAAAGTTACTATCCTACCATTGAGAACACCTTCAGCCGCGTCATCACCTACAATCGTCAGGACTATGCGACAGAGATTATTGATACTGCTGGACAGGTGAGTTATTTCTTTCTTTTTCTTTAAAAAAAAAATAATTATTATTTTCTTTTCTTCCTCGTTCTTGTGTTTGCTATCATTACTTTAATCCTGCCCTATCACCTATCTTCACGTGACTACAATCGACTTGCATATTAACTATAAAAAGTAAATATATATTAACAAACAAAATTATAGGATGAATATAGCATCCTCAATTCTAAGCATTTCATCGGTGTCCATGGCTACATGCTCGTGTACTCTGTTGCTTCCAAGCAGTCCTTTGACATGATCAGAGTTATCCGGGACAAGATTCTCAACCACTTGGTATGTCACCCTGCAACTTACTTCCAATTTCTCTTCTCCTCCTTTCCCAACCTTTTTTTTCTCCTTCATCTCTAGTTGTAATTCAAACTCACAATCCGATTCAGGGCGCTGAATGGGTCCCCATTGTCATGGTTGGCAACAAATCCGATCTGCGGCCCGAGCAGCGCCAGGTCACCCTGGAAGCCGGCAAGGCGCTTGCTGCCGAAATCAACTGCGGCTTCACCGAAGCTAGTGCCCGGTACAACGAGCACGTCAGCAAGGCCTTTGAGCTGATGATTGCCGAAGTCGAGAAGTCGCAAAACCCCAGCCAGCCCGCCGGCGGCAACAAGTGCGTTGTCATGTAAAGTGGCTAATGCATTGCCGCATTGCCAATAGTGAAGTTGTCGTATCAATTTTCCTCAAACTGTCTATTCACGAAGCTGCGCGAGTTGGAGTTGTTACCTCTGTAAATGCTTGCATCGACCCATATTTCTCTTTTCCTCGTTTGAAACATGGCAGTCATGTACACACCTGTGACGGCGCGGCCGTTACAGCATTCATACGCCAATCGCCGATGTAAACTCTTCATCATTGACTCATCACGATATCTGCAACCAACTGTTGCTTCTACATACCTCTTCGTTTCACGCCAATAGTCTCGTTGCCATGAGTATGAGGGAATCGCTGATATGCTTTTGAAATATCACCAAGTGGTGGAATTTCTTTTTTTTTTTTTCGGTCTGGAATATCAGGTATCACGACTGGGACCTGGGACACTATGGTAGTTCTTTCCTTTCCTTTTTTCTTTTTTCTTTGTCTTTAACCATCTCAAGATGGGCGTTGTTGCATGACAAACTTGACGATCTCCCTCTCCCTCTCTCTCCTATTGTTGTTTCTATTTTTCTTATGGGTGGCGTTTGCAATATCCCATCCAGTACATTTTACCCCTTTTTTTTACTATGTCACTACATTACACGCAACAATTTTCTAAAGAGATATTTAAATAAAAACTACATATTACAGTCAAACGATTTTAATGCCAAGCAGTAATCCTGAGCATCCTGCAGTATTGACCTGAATATGCTAATTCGCACTTAGAAAATCATCGACTAACTAAATCACAACAAGTTCATACAGGGGTATTTTGTGTGTAATCCTTCTCGCATATCCAAACACTAACACCATTCCTCGAAACCAATAGAAAAAGAAAACAATTAACCCAATGAGGTCACCTCCATCATCATCCAAATCGAAACGAGACTTTTCCTAGTCCTCTCGACACAACAGCCTCTTGCACACCCGCACGTACCGACTGCAGCGCACGCCGCCATGCCTGAAAAGGTGAAACTTTTTCAGCCCCTTTTGTATCTTCTCCGCGGTCATCATCTCCTCCTCGCCTTTCACTTCGTCCTCCTCCTCCTTGTCCAGCACCATCATCAACAACGACACAGTCCCCTTTGGCATCATGCAGGATCCAAGCCAACCAATCCGCCACCGCAACAGCCTTATGCATATCCCGTTCTTCAGTCACTACTCGTTTCAAGTACTTGACTAGCGCAGCGACATCTTCCTCGTACGGCGGCTCGTCCGCAAACTCTGCATACCATGCTGAAACTGCATCACGCAGGTCCGGCAGGGCAGTTAGGCGGCGGGTGGTAAACGTAGGTTTTGGCGGACGGGGAGGGAGATGGAGTTGTCGGGGTTGGTTCTGTTGCTGTTGCTGTTGCTGCTGCCTTCGTGTGGTAACCGTACCACCGGCACCGAGACCGGCCCTGGACAAGAAACCACCACTAGCAGCAGCAGCAAGGCTCGAGCCCCGTTTTCCTCTGGAGCCGCGTGTGCGGGTGCCAAAGGGGTTGGGAAGTTGGAGGTGTGATCGCGCCAAGAGGTGTTTGCGGCGCTGCTCGGCGAGGAGTTCGGCGCGGATATCGGGCGGTAAGGCGGCGAGAAAGTCTGGAGCAATGGGTTCGGAATCTGTCGCTGTGGCGGCGGGGTTGTCCGCGGTAGTGGTGGCGGATTGGCGAGTGGTAGCGACAAAGTTCGATTGAGTGAGTGTTGGGTTAAAGGAAGCAGCAGCAGACAGATTAGAGGTGAGTTTGGAGGTGGTTCGTTTCTTGGTGGGTGTGGTTTGCTTTTTGGAAGTGAGGGGCGCAAATGGGCGGGATTTACGGGGCGATTGTGGGAGAAGGGATTGTGTGATTCCATCGTGACGGCGGGACGGAGATAATGTGGTTTGCGGATGGGTGGTTGTATAAAAGTCCAAGACTTCGGCTCGGACATCCTCTGGTAAGGCGTCGAGAGCTTCTGGGTCGAGTTGGAAGGGATTAGGAAGGGGAGGAACGGCAGGGGATGCGGATCGCGAAGAAGAAGGCCGTATGTTGCCTGTGACAGGAGTAGTTGCGCGAGATGTAGGCTGGGGTGTATGTTTGGATCTGGG
This sequence comes from Xylona heveae TC161, assembly GCF_001619985.1. Taxonomy (NCBI): domain Eukaryota; kingdom Fungi; phylum Ascomycota; class Xylonomycetes; order Xylonales; family Xylonaceae; genus Xylona; species Xylona heveae. The sequence goes on along the minus strand of NW_017264198.1, from coordinate 1,257,398 downwards.
AGACGAAGGGGCTGGGGGGGCTTCGTCGGTGGTTTTGTCCATAGAGAGATTTGTTGGAAAGAGCTTGGATCGAATGTCTGCTGGCAATTCTGCAAGGACGCGAGGATCGACTTGGCTTGGGAGGATGAATTGCGTTCCTAGCATGTTAAGTGGTTTCGCCGATTCGTCCTGCGGCGCACCTGATTTTGGTCCGATGATTGATCCTGGGGAACGGAATTTCTGCGCTTTATGAGGACTTTCGCCGTAATCTGAGATGGGATCGTCTGCTTGCTCTGCCGGTTGTGCGGCACTAGAGTTTGGCTGTACTGGGCGTTTGAAAGATAGTAGCTTTTGGCTGCTACTTGGTTGTCCTTCTCCCGTAACTTTCAAAGGCTCTAGCCGGGTCATCTGCAGGCCTATACCGCGGAGCTCGCCAGGAGAAACATTGAACCCTCTGAGTATGGAAATGGATTCCTTAGAGAGAATGTCTATGGCGTTCGTGGCCACACCCAAGAGGATGCTCTTATTAAAGGTATCGCATTTGCCGTGGCCCAAGTGCTTGGGCGGATCCAAGGGAGCATCTGCTGCTCGTCGCATAACTTTCATAGTCAGTTGCCGGCCTTTAACTCGCTGGACTTCAAGCCGTCGATGAAGCTCCTCGGACAGATTATGGATAAATTCTTCTGCTTGGGCTTGGGTTTCAAAACGCACGCCCCAGTTGACTTCGGCAGAAACAGACTTGCGAACAACTTGATCGCCGACTTCGATTCGGTCGATCCCACGAGCGTATTCCCAGATCTTCTCGCCAGTTTTGGGTCCCAAGGCCGATATCAGTCGCTCCTTGGACACTTCGCGAATGTCCTTGACAAACTTGACGCCTATTTCCTCAAGTTTACCCCCAATACTGTAAGAGACACCAGGCAAATCTTGGACTTCCAGAGGTCCAATGAAGTCGAGCACGTCTTCCGGCTTGACTTGGTACTGGCCAGCAGGCTTCGCCTTACGGAGAGCAAGCTTCGCAAGGAGAATGTTTCCTCCAATACCTACGGATACAGCACAGCTGGTGAGATCTTTAACCCTGTCGCGAATGCCTTGGGCAATCTCATCCGCTTTCGCCTGCTCACGCCAAATGCTGCCTTCTCGGACGCCAGTGCCCTCGCTTCCTCCAGCGGCTATGCAGAGTGAGCTGACATCAACAAGGGCCTCGTCCACACTGACACTCTGCACAATGCCTCCAGTAGCTAGAATAGCATCGTAGAAATTTCTACTTGCTTCCTCATAACCTTTAAAATCATATGGTAATACCTTCAGTTCAGGACACAGATTTTGTGCCTGTTTCATCCACATTCCGTTTTTTATGCCAAACTTTCGAGCTGGATAATTGCAGCTTGCAATTTCTGAGCCTGGACCACCGCCATGAGCAACAACTGCCGGTTTCTCCATATATTGCGGAGAATTTTTCATTGACACGGCCACGAAAAAGCTGTCAAAATCAACATGTAAGATATATCGCCTGGCGCGAGGATTATGTTTCTGGAGAGCCCTTTGTGTCGCGGAAGTTTCGGCGGTCAGGGCCTGCAATTGCGATTTGAGATCGGCCTTCCAGCTTGAAAGATGATGTAGACGGGATTCCGAATAGTACTGTTTAAGGAAATCCGGGTTGACCACGGTAGATTTGCGAACCCGCGGATCCGCTAACAGCAGAGCATTATGTTCTTCTGCTGTCTTTGCAGGTCGCTTCACTGATGAAGGAGACGCTTGATCCCGCGCACGATCCGTGCCAATACCAGAGGGTGACTCTTCTGGAGAAGCGAGATTGTCTTCTTCAAAATCTAGAGGCTCAACTGAAGGTAATTGTTTATCCTTTTGACTTTCATCTCCAAAGCTTATCGCAGCGGCGTCAGCTAGAAGCTCAAAGTCGTCTTGGATTGGATCGGGGTCTGCCGTAGGTGGATGAGAATGGTGCCTCTCCTGAGTAAATCTGGGCGTATTTGCAGATGGTAATGAAACTTCACGAACTAGGCGAGAAGAGCTCGTTTCGAAGGAAGGAACAGATTTGCTACTCTCCTTGATTCTCTGCGCCTGGCTCGAAGAAACGAGGTCGAGTGTGCCACTCTGACTTGCCGTTCGCAAGGATTGTGTATTTGGAAGCGGTTGATTATACTCGTCGATCTCGTCATCGATCGGACGTATCAGTTGCTTTGTGTACCAGCTGGCATCGGTCTGATCACGGTAGCCTTCCCGCTGAGACTTTGTTTGGCTGACCACCTTTCCATTGTCGAAACCAAGGGTTTTTTGTCTTGGGCCTTCATCTAAGACCCTGTAGTTCTCCCATGGTAATAGCCTTCCTGCATTTACACTATCCACTACCCAAGCAGGCTTTACGATCCGGTATCTTCTAAACTCAACAGCTTTCTTCGGGGTCAGGCTGCTCGCGATGATATGCGTGACAGTGGTCTTGCCGTCAAGATATTGTGAAAATCCTCCTCCATGGGTTACGATAAGCACATGAATGTCATTCAGTGACGGCTGCGTATATCCATTGACGTGTGCGACAATGCCGCGGAAAATGGGCGGTTTCTCCGGCGAAGATGCGCGGAGCTCCACGTCTAGGTTCTGTAGCTTGATCTTCTTTCGTCGAAAGTAGTCGGCGAACCCTCCAAATTCAGACCCTTGATATTCCTCGCCTTCCTCATTTTCGAACTCATCTTTAAATTGTCAGCCAATTATTTTTCCCAACAAGAAACAAAAAAAAAGGAAATATAAAACGCGTGCTCTTACGGTTCTCGATCCTCTTGCGAACCCGGTTGGAATTCGCCTCGAGCCTGGAGCCCATCTTGATCCACGCGCCAACCACCTGAGTCAGTATTTTCAATCATGTTCAAGAAGAACAACTAAAGTCTGCTCATGCATAGCTCCAGCAGATCACTTTTAATGCTCGTCTCATCACGTACAAACATGAATGGAAGGGATGACGCGCTATGCGGGATGTCGCGTGGAAATAGAAGGATAACGTCAAGTGGCTAAACGTAACACAATATGCTACCCGGTGATCTCTGATAAGCTCGATAAAGATCAGTAGGTTAAATTATGAACAAATGAGGTTAGTCTCAGAAGAAGAGCAGAACTTTTAACCGAAGCGATGGTGAAGCGGTAAACCGATACTGAACAAGGCAGCACATAACCTCTGGCGAAAACACCCTAAGCTACTTGGTCTTCCCAAAACAGGTTTGGCGTCTAGTTTTTTTCGCGTTTTCCCCAATACGCTTGAGATTATGGCGGATCACTCCGTCTACTGTGTTGATCGAGCGACCCTGCTCGTTGCCTTGGCTTCCATCTTTTTTCTTTCCCTTCCTTTCCCTTCCTTGCACTACTTTGGTATCCTGCACCACTCTTTCCTCTTTTTTTTTTTTTCATTTCAATTTTTTAGAGGTTGAAAGACGCGATTGAGGGTACCATCTAGATCGTCATTTAATTCATTTCCTACTTATCGCAAAATTTTTTCTTGATTCGCTTTTCAACCGTTCCGCAAGATGTCTGGCATGCTTCCTGTTGCCGTCTACGGCCTCGAGGTGCCGGCTGGCGATGTCATCATCCCAGCTGTTCCTGATTTCCCTGCGACTGTGAGTCTTATCCTTGAAATTTCTCAGATGAAGAATTGTTGGCCAGCGCAATGCTGGCTGCTTTTGTACTTTTTCATCTCTTGCTCGCATGTTCTCCTTTGACATCCCAGCTGACAATTACATCCAGTTCCGCATCACCATGGCCGCCATTGACCCTAGCGCCCCGGCCCAGAATGATGCCGCCAACGGCAACGCCACTCCTCGTGCGACACTGAAGATCATTCGCCAGGCAATTGATGCCGAGGACGAGGACGACGAGGACGACGAGGATGAGGAATATCTTCGCAGACTTATCGGTGGCTCCGACTCTGAGGAGGAGGAGTCTTCTGACGAGGAAGCTAATGGCGGTCCCAGCGACCCTTCCAAGAGCAAGAAGGCTCGCAAGGAGGCTGCCGTTGAGGCCCTGAAGAAGGCCCTCGCCGAGCAGGACGCCATGGAGGTTGACGGCGAGGCTAAGAAGTCTACCAAGGGTAAGGGCAAGGCTAGCGAGGAGGAGGAGTCTGACGAGGAGAGCGACGAGGAGGACGACGAGGAGGGTGAGGACCTCGAGATCGAGGAATTTGTTATTTGCACCCTCGACCCTGCCAAGGTACGTGATATGTTAAGTGTTGCCTGGTGCAAGCAAACAGTACTGACCTTCTCCGTAGCACTACCAGCAACCCCTTGACATCACCATCGGTGAGGGTGAGCGCTGCTTCTTTAAGGTCTCTGGTACTCACACTGTTTTCCTCACTGGTAACTACGTTGTGCCTGCTGGTGATGACCACCACCACGACGATGAGGAGGACGAGGAGGATGAGGACTATGACCTTTCTCCTGATGAGGATGAGCTCGACGATGAGTACGATGAGGACGAGGAGAGCGATGAGCTTGATACTCTCGAGAACCCCCGTATCTCCGAAGTCGCCAGCGAGGACGAGGAGGTAGCTCCCAAGCTTGTTGAGGCTTCCAAGGCCGACAAGAAGGGTAAGAACAAGCGTGCCGCTGAGGAAACTGCCACTCTCGATGCTGCCATCGCCAAGGACCAGAAGAAGCAGAAGAACAACGCCGGCAAGGCCATCGAGAAGAAGGAGGAGAAGGCCAAGGAGAGCCCCGCCGGCAAGGGCGATAAGAAGGTTCAGTTCGCCAAGAACCTCGAGCAAGGTCCTACCGGCTCTGCCGCCAAAGAGGAGAAGGCCAAGGCCACTACCGGCGTGAAGACTGTTCAGGGCGTCAAGATTGATGACAAGAAGCTCGGTTCTGGTCCTGCGTCCAAGAAGGGCGACAAGGTCAGCATGCGTTACATTGGCAAGTTCCAGGACGGCAAGGTCTTTGATGGTTAGTTCACTCCATTTTAACTGACTGAGATGCGACAATCGCTAACGATTTGCAACAGCCAATAAGAAGGGCAAGCCTTTCACCTTTACTCTCGGCAAGGGTGAGGTCATCAAGGGCTGGGACATTGGTGTCGCCGGCATGTCCGTCGGCGGTGAGCGCCGCATTGTCATCCCGTCCAACCTTGCCTATGGCAGCCGTCCCCCGCCAGGCATGCCCCCGAATGCTGCCCTCACCTTCGACATTAAGATGCTGGAGATTAAATAAATTGCCTGCATTTGACCAGCTAGCATGATCTAAGGGTTCATACGGGGAGTTTGGAAAGACTAGGTTTCAAAACGGAAAATTGTCTCTTGTCTCTTTTTTTTTTTTTCAAGTACATTATCAAGCATATGTTTCGACAGGCTTTCGACCTTGTGTGCATATGCAGTTTGGAGATTTTTTCTTTGTTCACAGCCGGCGCATGAATTGTTCAGGCTCTTGCGTGTCCTTCACTCAGCCAGTGGCAAGTGGAACTTGCGTTAATGAGCGGGCTTCCTACTAGATTGCTCTTCAACTCGGTCCTCATCTGTTGATTGTTGGACACTTGACCGGGTATCTTGTACAATTAATTTCTCCTAGATTGGCTAAAAGTTAACTTGATTTCCAAAATCCAAAAATTCGATAATCTGCCGTTTGGCAAATGCCCGTGATCTGTATCCTAAGCTAATCACAAAGCTGGAAGTCCAACGTACAGCAGATATATTCATAAGACCAAAATGAAACTGCCGGTCATATAGAGGCTTTATTAAATCATTTTATCTTTTAGAAAATTGGTGTAGCTGTTGGAAACAAGCTATTCGATCTCTTCGAAACATGCAAGCTTCGTAGAATTTGATATTATCATTGAAAAGATGCGTTACGGCTGTGATTACATTCTGAGAAATTATTAGTTGTATTTTACAGATAAGCGTGACTTTGAACGAAAAAGAGTAGGGAATATTCAGCACAAGAGCTGGGGAAAGAGCCAGATTTGAGAATGTTTTTCAATGCTTGTCCCGCCTCACTGGGGAAAAAACCCATGAAAACAATAAGTTACGAAATTGAAGCATACAATCCTCGACGAAAGATTCCCCTATTTCCCTTCATATTAAGCTTTTGTGTTTAGATTATCGCTCGTTTGGGTTAGTCTGAACATCTAAATTGTCGTGATGTCCGAGTGGTTAAGGAGAGAGACTCGAATTCTTGGAAGTTTGTGATCTCTTGGCTTCGGCCGCGCAAGTTCGAATCTTGTTCACGACGCCATTTCTTTTTCTTTTTTGCATCTACAATCAAGATTTTTATAATATAATGCTTTGATCCAAATTATGTGGATACGTATATTATATTATCTTCGAATTATCTTGGTTTGGTCATTTCATTTAATTTGGCACTTCGGTGAATAAACATGGGAGCAAGCATTGCACACATAATACGCATAATGTTGGTCATGGTTTAATGAGGTCATCTATTGGCTTCTGTGTTGATGACTCCAATTATTATTTAGATATGATGGACAAAAATTATGAGAAAACGGAACTGGTCCTCAGTGCGGAGACATGAACCTGTAAATGAACGGGTCCTACCTTAGGTATGTGTTGTAGTCGGTTCTTAACTAGACCCTGGCCTACGTCGACACTGGTCCCAGAATCTTGATGAGTTCCGCAACCGAGCTACATGCTCTGACCTCTCTTGTCCTCCACGCAAAAGAGTCATCGCTTTCTTTGTTTCACTAATTACAACGATGAACACCTACTAAAATGATACTGATTGCAGAGACATTGTAACGTCTTAGATCCCACCGTGGGATTGGTCAAACTATACGTTGCGAAGTCAATTGGATAGCTTCCCATGTTGTCTGGTGGAATAGAGACGATCATCAGCCAATCTAGGGACGGACTTCCTCAATCGCAGCCACATTACCCAGCTCCAATTGTTAGGAGACTTATGATTCATTCAAATTATATGAGCGATCTACTATATTAGGTAGTGAGCTCGCTGCTTCAGGATGTTTCCCCGGCTATTGTCACGGGATAATCGTGGAATCTCGCTGAGACCGGCTCTTTTTGATGTCAACTAATATAATTCTATCGCAGACGCTGTTGCTTGCCGCAGCCAAGTGGAGCAAGGTCGATATATCGACTATTAACTGAATTTTGTTAGCTCATTGACTATTTCAGCTGGGCCTGAATTGATATCTGCTTCAGATTATTGAACCGTGAAAGGCTGCCATGGATGTGGTTCTCTTCGACACTTGCATGCAGCAGCCCGATGAAGGGGCGATGCTACTTCAATTGAAAGCGTGCCTTTCTGAGAATCGTTGCAGAGAGTCTCTCTGACAAGTCTCCATACGGATGCCATCTCTCTGCGATGACCAGAGACAGGGAAATACCGCGGTGCGGGATATGCCCAGAGCTTCAATACCAGCCCCGCGGACAGCATGATGGGCTAGGGCTCTATTTCCCTATTATTCTGCCTCGTTGATCACTTGCAATGGGCCTATATCGATGCGTCCATGGCTGTCGCATGATCCTCGAGACGCTGGGTATCAACTGAATTTTGGGATTTGCAATACGTTCTTCATTTCCAATTCGCAGCTCTATCACCTTCACTTATTCTTTAATTCCCTTAATTTTCATCTATCTTCAGCGCATGTTCTCCTTCTCCACTGTCAGAGCTTTTTCAATGTACCCTTCGGCAAGTCTTGACTCGAGGTATGTTCGGACATAGTGGCGGCAAGAACGGCCACTCCTTCGCTCCTTCCTCAACACCACGATTCTTCTCCCCATCCCCCCACGATCTCCCTCAACCTCCGCACCTTCCTTCCCATGCTCCTTCCTTCTTTCAAACCTCTTTTTGTTTTGATCTCGCTACGCGTTCACGATGGGTCGAGTGATCTGGCACCCTCTCCCTTCTGTATATAAACCCGCCATTCCCCACCCCAGCGCCTCTCTTCTTCTCCCTCTTCTTTCCACCCATTTTCTGATTCGTAAAGCTTCACATAACTCTCACACTTCACTGTGCTTTCACACAGTCCTTTTTTGTAAATCGTCACACAGTTCTCATAGTCGCTTCTCCCACTCTTCTTTCTCATCTCTCTCGTGAGTTTCCTTGTCTTCAAAAGTGTTCCATCGGGACACTTTTGCTTCACGTTTTATGTTTCACGTCTCTACTCAAGAGTTTACACCTGTTCAAGTTCACTGCCTCTTGAGTCGAAGTCTCTGAAATACTTTGTTTCTGTACTTCTCAGTTCTGTATTTTGTTCTCGCCTTGATCACTTCTGAATTTGCGGAAATTTCTTTTCTTGTTACTTCTATTTGCTTTCGCGACACTTGTTTCCGACTACAATGGCGTCCGCCATTGCGGTCAATAAGAGAAAAGCTCGTTGGAACTCACTCTTTGGTTCCGACGTCGCCGATAAGAAAATTGTCGTGGCCGAGCGTCGCTCCGCCGCTACGAACCCATCGGGCGAATTTGAACGTCGCTTGGTAGATATTGGATTTGGCCAAGAAGCTCCCAGGAGTACTGTTGGTGGCGATGCGATCAGGAAAACAAGTTCCAAATTTCTGTCCATGATTGGCATACGCAAGAAGATTGGTAAGTTCACTCCTCCTACTTGTATCGAGACACAGTATGCTAATTCTCATATAGTAGAAGGCAAGCACGACAACGGCTTCGCCGACGAGCGCGAGATCGCCCTTAGTATTATAAAAGATGCCGCATCTCCCAAACGCAGCGATCATGGGTCTACAGACGCGGCTTTTGGCTCAGAAGTTATTTGGGATGCGGATGAGTACCTCAGCAGACCAGAATGTGCTCATTTGGCCCCAAGCCGTTCGCACCCAGATGAAGCGCCTGGCGCAGATCGTCCCCGATCGTTTTCGGCAGATGTTCTGCGGGAACTTCCTCAGGCTCCCCTTAGGAAGGCCAAGACGCCGTCCCCGAAACACCCTCGTGCAATTCGTCAGAGCATGGGTACGCCGGGTCAGCTTCATATGCTATCTCATAAGATATCGACTACATTTGGTCATCCGACAATCGTGCACCGTCCTCAGATGAGAGGCCGAGCGAATTTATTCAATAGCGAAAATTCGGTTGATCAGAAAACTGAGAGCGACAACTATTTGGTGTCTGTGTCACTTGCCGATGCAGAGAAGTCGAAGATAGGGGAGGCTGCGTCCACTATCTCATTCGAGCTCCCAACCCCAACCGCGCATTTGGCGTCTAGGGGGACCCCTACAAAGTCACGTGCTGAGAATGCACTTTTGGAGGTTTTGGAACGATCAGAGGATGTGTCACGTGACCGTATCGCGTCTCTGGATTCGATTATGGCGCCAGCATTTACCGCGCCTCCCGCAACGGCTACCACAAGCGCGCTTATTATTTACGAGGGAACTCCCTCACGGGTGCTTCGTGAGCGTATTCTTGATTCTTCAGTGGAGTCATACGATACTGCCCCATCCAGCGTTGAAGCCCTCAAAGGGAGTTCCTCGCCTGATGATGAGAAGTCAACCGCTCAAACCTCTTTTCCATCTGATCGTTTACCCTCTCCCCTCGGCGAAGGTCATGAAAACATTTGCTCAATTTCCCCTTGCTCGCTCAGAGCGAAGTCGAGACATGCTCTCCCTAGCGATGCCTTGGTCACGGCAACTGGGGTTTTTGAGAAACCTTCGCCTAAAGGATGTGCACTTGATCCGAGCTTGGTTGAGGAGTCTGTTGCTAGATCCTCCCTTTCTAGCGTTTCCGCTGAAGGCGTCGCGGCGGACAATGCTTCGAATGAATCGTCGATTTTTGAAAAGGACTTAGCTGTCAATCAAATTTCCTCTCGCGGCGAAGATCCATTTGTGTCTTCGCAGGCAAAGGTCCTTTTTGGGGAACCTTCGACTGACGGCTCATTGGAGACAAAGGACAAGCCTTCTGTCAAGAAGTCCCCTGTGAAGTTATCACCCGTCAAGGTGTGGTCGGGTAAAAAATCCCACATTTTTGGGTCCCCACTCAAGGTCTCCCGGACCCGGCCTTTCCAGAATGACGCGCCTGCATCAAAGGGAGAAGATGCATCGTGTGCCAGTTCTGAGATGCCCAAGCAGAAAATCTTCTTTGGTGGCTTGCCGGCGGAAAAGTCAAACTTGCCTGCTGCACAAATGGTTTCGGCAGGTCCATCGAAATTTTCTTTGCATCGTTTTGCTGCAGACTATTCTATTGAAAAAATGGCTGCTTCCCCCAGCAAAAAGATATACGGCAATGTTGCGCAAAAAGTCCATATGGGAGAAAGCAAGCTCAATCCCATGTGGAAGGGAAAGGCGAGAGCTGATCCCTCTCCCCTCACTGACCTGGCACCTGTCATCAAACCGTCAGTTGTCACTGTTGAAACTACGGCAAGTGCCAAGATCTTTTTTGAAACCCACTTCAATTCCATTCTAGCGGGAAATACGACGCCCCGGGATCAGAGACGTCGGGCCCTTGAGGCTAAGTTTGAGGCTGAAAACATATCGCCCAAGCAGCGAGATGAGGAGCTGTGGAAATGGGCTTGTATGGAGACTGAATATCTCCGACAGACTCGTGTACTGCGCGCAAGGGCAAGCAGCCGAGTTTTTTCACCCTCTCAAAATGTCACCGTTGGTGGTTACGAAGTTATTCGCGTCCTTGGCAAAGGAAGTTTTGGCGTGGTTCGGCTCGTCAAAGAAGAGGATCTCGCTTTAACCAAATCTCTCCAACCTACCAACTCTCTTGACAAGAGCTCCGAGTCGCATAGCTTGATTGATGGCAAAAAGGCGTCATCGAAGAAGGTGTATGCCATGAAGGTCATCAAGAAATCGGATATGCTGCGCAATTCCCAAGAAGGGCATTTGCGAGCCGAGCGCGATTTCCTTGTTGCATCTGAGCGATCGCGGTGGGTCGTGCCGTTGATCGCCAGCTTCCAAGACACGAGCAACTTGTACCTGGTCATGGATTATATGGTCGGAGGCGACTTCCTTGGTCTTCTTATTCGGAAGAACACACTGAGCGAGGAGATGACTAAATGGTACGTTGCGGAGATGATTCTTTGCGTCGAAGAAGCGCACCGGATGAAATGGATTCATCGAGACATTAAGCCTGATAACTTTTTGATCTCGGCGTCTGGCCATTTGAAGATATCTGATTTTGGGTTGGCCTTTGACGGTCACTGGGCGCACGACCAATCCTACTATAATAACCACCGACATTCCCTTGTGCACCGGCTGGGAATCGAGGTTCAGGGTGACACTATTGACCGCGAGCAAGGTCAAAAGGTTGCCACAGCGATGAAACTTGCTAGTGTCTTGAACGGTGGAAAGCCAGTCAAGTCCCCATATGTCGCCCATGTGGAGGAGGATATGGGAGACGAGAATATTCTTCAATATCGCAACAGAACCGGTAAGCGCCAGCTTGCCAAGAGTATTGTCGGCACTAGTCAATACATGGCGCCGGAGGTCATTAGAGGCGACCCTTACGATGGGCGCTGCGATTGGTGGTCGATTGGTATAATCATATTTGAGGTGAGTCTTCTTCTACATCTTTGGCAGCAAAATGTCACCTAACAGGTTTCTAGTGTCTATTTGGTTACACTCCTTTCTGCTGCGATGATCGTACAGAAACAAAATATAAGATTTTGGTAAGTTTCCAACTCTTGAACTGGCGGTTATACATTGGAGTCTAACTGGGAAAAATAGCATCATGCCACCACATTGGAATTTCCTGAATCAAAGGATGTTTCCCTAGAAGTAGTGGACTTGATCCGCAAAATTCTGCGAGAACGCGAGCTTCGGCTCTCTTCCAAGAAGTATTGGCCAAATGATTGGGACCGCCTGCTTCCAAACACTGGCATTACGCCCGATCAGACCTCGGTTCAGGATTACACTGGACATTACGTCTTCCCCGACGATGCCGAAGACATTAAGAGGCACAAGTTTTTCAAGCGGTGGAATTGGCAAAATCAACACTTGTCCCATCCCCCCTTTGTCCCCAAGGTGAAGAGCGAGGAAGATACAAAGTATTTTGATGAGGGCCAAAGCATTAGCGATGTTGAACCTTCAAAGGAGTCTTCGACTCGTGGTTCCAGCTCTGGCAGCTCACGAATCGCTGAAATTAATCGCATTGTCGCAGAAGCTGCCCGCACCGGCTCCTATGAGGCGCAGCGCCCACGGTCGAAGACGGCACGTGAGCTTATTGCTGCCGAAAATGCTAAAATCGCCGTGGCTGAGCAAAAGGTTGCGGCTGAGAAGAAGGCTTTTGCCGCGCGTCGCCGCCCTCGCGACATTTTGCTACGCGATCCGGTTGTTGGTAAACAAGTCTTGGAGTTGAGAAAGCGTGGCGCGTTTCTCGGATACACGTATCGCCGACCTCACAATGTTGTCGCCGATCCCCTTCGTGTGACTAGTGGATTTGTTGGATCAAGGGTTCCTTCTATCCCGTGATTCTGGTATTCTTTTTTCTACTCTTTTTTTTTCTGTTTCACTTTTTTTTTGTACTTGAACTGTATTACTTTGGCAAATGGCGGCGACAGCTCTTGAGTCTTTTGGTATTTTATCACTGGCGTCGCTTGGGGAACGATTATAGATGATTGGTGGTCAAGAGTTTTTATCCCAGGTTATAGGGTCTTGTGTCCTTTTTGTTTTCTATTCTATTACACTGGCAGACGGCGGCGAACTTGACTTGGTATTTTATCTTTGGCGTCGCTACAGGCTGAACTATGACTTTGGTCATTGGCGCAGATCAGGGTTTCTTTTTATCCCATGATATCCCGCGGTTATTGGTTTCTTTTTGTCTTTTTATGGTATTACATTGGCGAATGGTCAAGCGGACCTACGAATGGTATACAGTTTTTTTAGCATTTTATCTTGACATCGCGTCGCATCGCGTCGTCGCGTCAACAGTCTGGACTCACAACAATGAGTTGATCATCGAGACTTAGTTCAGAGTTTCAATCGAAACCTTTTATTATTTTAATTCATGATCCAGGCGTAAGGAATGTCTGTGCATGTACAGCCGGGTGTATGTCTAGGTCCGGCATCCTCTGTAGTCGTATCGTCGTATCGTGTGTTCATCCTCCCATGCTCTCTCTATACCTCATCCTTGCCATCCTTTCTCGTCATCTCCATCCTCTCTTACCTTGTCATTATTTTTTCTTTTTCGCGCTCCATTATAAGTCATTCATCACGGATTTATTTATTCTTTTTTCTCGGTTTCTTTTCCCTCGTCTTTTCTTTTCCTTACTCTTCTTTTTTTTTTTCTCTTCTTTTCTTTTTTTTTTCGATTTCCCTTCTTTTCTATCTATTCGAGATCGATACTTGCTTTTCATCAGTCTTACAGTCTTACTGTCTTACATTCTGATTTTGTTGTTGCCAACTTGCTATATATGTATCGTGTGATTCGTGTATCGAAGGGCTGTAATGATGTGAATCATGTGATGTTGCAATGTTGTGATGAGTCTGTTTCTCTTTCCTTCCCTTCTAGTCATTTCCTAGACCTTGATTCCCATTTTACTTTTTCTTTTTCCCTTCCCTTTAATTGTCTTTCTTCATTTATTTATCTCTTTCTCTCTTTCTGTCTCTGTCCTTCTCATTTTGTATTCTTCTTTTTCTTTAAGAACCCTTTTTTTTGTCTCCATCTCTTTTATTTTAGTTTCATTTAAATTTAAATTTTTTCACTGCCTAGTGTTTACTTATTTCCCTTCATCCTTCTTTTTTTCTTGGTCCTTTTTCCCTCTCTTGTTTTTTTTTTTTTTTTTTTTTTTATTTTTTTTTTTTTTTCTATATTATTTTTCTTGTTCTACTTTTTTTAAGGGCTTCTTTCTTTCGTCCCTCCCCTCTCTCCCTCTCCATCCCTTCTTCTTCTTCTTCTTCCCTGTTTTAGTTGTTTTTCTTTTTCTGTTTTATTTTGGGCTTTCTTAGACGTTTGACTGAAGGAATCAAAAGAGTCGCGAAGTCAGGGAGGCGGGGAGTCGTGGAGTTTGGGGAGGGGCAGCTTATTCCAGAATCCAGAATCCAGAATCGAATCGTAGAATCATTTTAGAATCATTGTAGATCAAGAATCACAAATTGCAATCTTTTCCTTTATATATACTAATATATACTATCCTCTTAATTGGTTGGCTCGAAATTGTAACCTCCACTGAGTCCACACTTTTTCTTTTTGTAGTTTTCTTGGTTCGATGTGCCACTGTGTTTTATCTCATGTGATCACCGACAGAGATGTTGTATATGTTATAGCGAATGATTATATCATACTTTAATTTTCCCTTTTATTTTATTTTTTCTGAGTTGAGATTGTTCAAGATTGAAGATTCACGGATTAAAGGAAAAGAGAAGATCTATTGCCGTTGAAACGCCTCTGATGATTGAGATTGGTTCGAGGAGTGGGGGTTTAGGAATTCATAATATCTGGATCCAGGCCAACGCCAACACTAATGCAAGTAATAAGTGGAGTTGTGCTGCTGATAGTTAAAAGTGACGGGAACCGGTAAAAAGGAGAGCGATATAAATCCTGGAAGTCAAAAACGAGACACAGATCTCCATACTTTTGGGGGAAAGGGCCATTTGTTTGCCGCTTCTTCAGGCGAGAGTTCGTCAGGATCTTTCATGACAGTCTCGATAAACAGATCGAAAAGTTTCTTGTTCTCTTCATTGATCGCTTCCCATTGCTCATTGGAAAGTGTAGGATACCAACCTGTGTCATCAGTGCACAGAGCATCCGCTATGAAATTGCGCAGCTGCGTAGTGACTTCGTAGTCTTCCACTTGTTTGTCGTAATCTGCCAGTTCCTCTCTTGTGAATTCAAACGGACATGTTCCGGGGAGTCCTAAGTCGCTCCAGTCTCGTGAGATGCGAAGCAAGCAATTACGCAGAGGGACTAGGCTACCATCGTGGGAGAAGAGCTGGCAGTATGTAAAGGGTTCCCATAGTCTGCGTTCAAACGACATGGCGTCAAATGCATGTTTGTTGTGTTGTAAGGTGGCTGTTTCGTAGTGCTTTGTTCGGTGTGCGGCATTCCAGACCTGGATAGCTTCCTCTTGCTGCTCGCGAGTCTGTTGGTTAAAGTCTTCTGGTAAATTTGGTACTTCATGACCGGGCTTGTAGCCCTTTGGAGGCGCTAAAAAGACGGGAAGCTGAGCGTCTAGAAGCAGCGGAGCGATATGGGTTGATTGCCAGTCAATGATTCCTGTGATGTGAGTCGGATCATCGGGAGAAACGAAAATGTTGCCTAGATGGGAATTTTTACGCCACAATGCAGGGGTTGAAAGCTTTACAATGCGGGAATCGCTGGATATAATAGGGAGTATACTCGATATTTTTTGCAAGAGATGTTGATAGTCAGTGACGGATTGATCTCTGTTAAAGGAATGCAAACGGCGTTGGATTTTGGAGCTGGACTTTCTGGTGGTGTCCAATTCTCGTCTGGTTATTGATTGAGCGTACTCTGTAAATGAGGCCCCTACAACCACATTAGTGAGCTTTGTAGCAATACCAGAAATTGATAACCAAGTGGACAGCTTACAGGGCCCCATATCCGCTGTGATTCGAGATGTGTCGCAATTATCTTGCCATATCAACCGTTTAACGGATGGTCCGATACAAAACAGTTTTGCGGGGTCGAGAGTCTCAGGGAGTGGGATGCCCTCGAACTTGGTAGGAACTGAATCTCGTAGGAAGAGACTCCCGTATGCTGAGAAGTCAAAGCTAATAAGATCCCTTTCCATTTCGACTATCCGATCAATAATCTTGTAGTGCTCTGGGGTGCTCATAGTCTCCCAAACTTCAGCCAGTGCAACTCCGGGGATCTTTTCCATGAGTATATACTCTGTGCCTATTGCATTTGCAGAATCTGAACTCCATGCAAGCACATTGGGGACGGGGATTGTTGTGTGTGATTGCACTAGACAATCCTTGTATCAGAAATACACATAGAGATGAGGAAAAATAAGCAAACATACGGAATTTCAAGGTGGCCACTTCAGATGCCGTAGCGAGGAGCCTAGGCCCAGCATTTGGGCAAGGAATCTTTGCAATAATCTCGTGTCCATCATTCATTTTGAGAAGCAAGGCCTTGTTGTAGGTTCCCTCTGTCTTGTCGATACGCACACATTTTGTCGTGACACCGAATAATGATGCAGCGAGACGACATAACTGGTTGATATCAAACTGGACGAAACGCTATGCAAATTGATCTTCTTCGTCAACCAGCCATCTTCCAGATGAGTATTTGAAGAGCTCTTGAGGCTCGATAGCTTTGACTGTCGTGGGACCCAGTTTCACAAATGTGTCTGGAAGGGAAGTATCTCCTCGATTCGAATCAGTGGAATTGAATCTAAGAGTTCCAATCCAAGCCCCGTGAGGTACAGGCCTGACAGATTTATTTATCAAGCTTGACTGAAGCCACAATGGAGATAAACGCTGTTTTAACATGATCGTTGTTGATCATCTCGTGTTTGTGTCTAGCCCGATGACCACACTAAGGCAGTGTGGAGTTTTAGTTAATCGAGCGCTACGCCCTGCGAGCCGAATTCTCTTTTCTACAGGTAACGGGACATGCTAGTTAAGCTCCTCAATTAGGAATATCTACTTGTACTCCCCTTACTGTTCTCTGTACTACTATTGAAACAATTTTTCTTCTCCCCGTATTCAGCCACCTGCAGCTTATACCAAAAAGACTACTTTCTGCAACCCAATCTGTCATGGTTTCATCCATTTCTGTCGTCTCTTTTTGGGCTCTAGAACCCTTGGATCTCCCAAATGGGGCGAAACTCCAAGTCGGCTAACAATGACACTATTGAATCCAATGGATCCTCCCGTCTGCATTTGCAGCTTCATTGGCTATGGCGACGGCTAGACAATTGTCTAACAACGTGGCTAAGGATGAGCTAGAGATGTCGCTCATGGGGACCCTTTCCCTCCAGCTGGGGTTGGTCCCACGCCTATTGATGTTTGGATTCCCCCAACTGCATTATCATCACTAGGCTTCGGCGCTGATTCCTCCCAGGTAAGTTAGTTATACAGACCCTGACGAAAAAAGGACTCGCCCTTCGCTGACCCACATCTATTCCTCCCAGACGGCAATTGACCTTCATCCGGGCTCCTAAAAGCAGTCGTCAGTTGTTATGGGAAGATAGACTTTGGTCTAGACAAAATTGCCGATCCGTCTCCAAACAGCCCTAAAGAGCTGTCGATTCCACCGTTTTCGATTCTGTCACTTATCACCCATTTTCCCTCTCTTCAATTCCGCCTCTTTCTGCATCACGACGCCTCTGCCGTGCTTCCGTGCTCTAGCACTTGCATACTTGTCGCATCTTAAGCCGTTGGGGACGATATCGCGGTGGTTGATTACTGGCCAGTCTTATCTCTCCAGATGATATTTTGAGCCTGTTTCTCGCTGTTCCAAGCAGTTCCTACCTTGACTGCCCTGTACATATATAACCTCGATATAGCGATTGTCCACCTCTCCGCTGTCGAATTTCTATTTCGCGGCCACGGTTGCAGACACTCGATTTCTGAGCGACAACACAATCTGCGGAAACAGCCAGCCCAACACACCGCGAATGCGTCGCCCACCGCAAATCAACATGATGACTACCACCGCCTTTACAATTTTTGCTCGCCTTCTCCTCTTTGCCCTCCCGCTTCTCGCATATATTTGTCCCGTCCTAGCAGCATCCTCCAGTGGCAGTGCCACTCCGACGAGTGCTTCAGCCGCTGCATCGGCTTCGGCGACGATTGATCCCGGCAGTCACGGATATACATATATAGGATGTTATAACGAGACCACAGGCTTTTCAGCCGGTGGGGATGTGCGTGCCTTGACTGGTGGGACAGTGGTGAGTCCTCTCAATGATCCCCCATAGTTACACATATACCCGCTCATCTCGAAACCGAACCCTGAAATGATGGCTAATTCTCGTTCAACAGAATGCTTCCAACACCATGACGGTAGAGCAATGCTTTAACATCTGCGGAGACCAGCAATACGCCGGGCTGGAATATACCCGAGAGGTACGTACATTAATCACATTCATCATGTCCACGCCTTGCCCTTGTTGCTCCTTCCTCTCAATCCCTCGTCCTCCCATTCCCTTATATGTTCGCTTTTGTTCAATATCTCTTCTAACTCTGCTCAATCAATTTTCCAGTGCTGGTGCGGCCCGTATCTCAACTCCCAGTCTGTCAAACTCAACGATTCCGAATGCAATTTGCAATGCATGGGCGATAAATCTGAATTCTGCGGTGGGCCTTTGAAGTGCGTATAGCCCTGATCTTTTCTCAGCATCTCA